>NC_066621.1:25560945-25569882 GCF_025201925.1 Gopherus flavomarginatus
GGGTGGGGGGGGGGGGGGGGGGGGGGGGGGGGGGGGGGGGGGGGGGGGGGGGGGGGGGGGGGGGGGGGGGGGGGGGGGGGGGGGGGGGGGGGGGGGGGGGGGGGGGGGGGGGGGGGGGGGGGGGGGGGGGTGGGGGGGGGGGGGGGGGGGGGGGGGGGGGGGGGGGGGGGGGGGGGGGGGGGGGGGGGGGGGGGGGGGGGGGGGGGGGGGGGGGGGTGGGGGGGGGGGGGGGGGGGGGGGGGGGGGGGGGGGGGGGGGGGGGGGGGGGGGGGGGGGGGGGGGGGGGGGTGGGGGGGGGGGGGGGGGGGGGGGGGGGGGGGGGGGGGGGGGGGGGGGGTGGGGGGGGGGGGGGGGGGGGGGGGGGGGGGGGGGGGGGGGGGGGGGGGGGGGGGGGGGGGGGGGGGGGGGGGGGGGGGGGGGGGGGGGGGGGGGGGGGGGGGGGGGGGGGGGGGGGGGGGGGGGGGGGGGGGGGGGGGGGGGGGGGGGGGGGGGGGGGGGGGGGGGGGGGGGGGGGGGGGGGGGGGGGGGGGGGGGGGGGGGGGGGGGGGGGGGGGGGGGGGGGGGGGGGGGGGGGGGGGGGGGGGGGGGGGGGGGGGGGGGGGGGGGGGGGGGGGGGGGGGGGGGGGGGGGGGGGGGGGGGGGGGGGGGGGGGGGGGGGGGGGGGGGGGGGGGGGGGGGGGGGGGGGGGGGGGGGGGGGGGGGGGGGGGGGGGGGGGGGGGGGGGGGGGGGGGGGGGGGGGGGGGGGGGGGGGGGGGGGGGGGGGGGGGGGGGGGGGGGGGGGGGTGGGGGGGGGGGGGGGGGGGGGGGGGGGGGGGGGGGGGGGGGGGGGGGGGGGGGGGGGGGGGGGGGGGGGGGGGGGGGGGGGGGGGGGGGGTGGGGGGGGGGGGGGGGGGGGGGGGGGGGGGGGGGGGGGGGGGGGGGGGGGGGGGGGGGGGGGGGGGGTGGGGGGGGGGGGGGGGGGGGGGGGGGGGGGGGGGGGGGGGGGGGGGGGGGGGGGGGGGGGGGGGGGGGGGGGGGGGGGGGGGGGGGGGGGGGGGGGGGGGGGGGGGGGGGGGGGGGGGGGGGGGGGGGGGGGGGGGGGGGGGGGGGGGGGGGGGGGGGGGGGGGGGGGGGGGGGGGGGGGGGGGGGGGGGGGGGGGGGGGGGGGGGGGGGGGGGGGGGGGGGGGGGGGGGGGGGGGTGGGGGGGGGGGGGGGGGGGGGGGGGGGGGGGGGGGGGGGGGGGGGGGGGGGGGGGGGGGGGGGGGGGGGGGGGGGGGGGGGGGGGGGGGGGGGGGGGGGGGGGGGGGGGGGGGGGGGGGGGGGGGGGGGGGGGGGGGGGGGGGGGGGGGGGGGGGGGGGGGGGGGGGGGGGGGGGGGGTGGGGGGGGGGGGGGGGGGGGGGGGGGGGGGGGGGGGGGGGGGGGGGGGGGGGGGGGGGGGGGGGGGGGGGGGGGGGGGGGGGGGGGGGGGGGGGGGGGGGGGGGGGGGGGGGGGGGGGGGGGGGGGGGGGGGGGGGGGGGGGGGGGGGGGGGGGGGGGGGGGGGGGGGGGGGGGGGGGGGGGGGGGGGGGGGGGGGGGGGGGGGGGGGGGGGGGGGGGGGGGGGGGGGGGGGGGGGGGGGGGGGGGGGGGGGGGGGGGGGGGGGGGGGGGGGGGGGGGGGGGGGGGGGGTGGGGGGGGGGGGGGGGGGGGGGGGTGGGGGGGGGGGGGGGGGGGGGGGGGGGGGGGGGGGGGGGGGGGGGGGGGGGGGGGGGGGGGGGGGGGGGGGGGGGGGGGGGGGGGGGGGGGGGGGGGGGGGGGGGGGGGGGGGGGGGGGGGGGGGGGGGGGTGGGGGGGGGGGGGGGGGGGGGGGGGGGGGGGTGGGGGGGGGGGGGGGGGGGGGGGGGGGGGGGGGGGGGGGGGGGGGGGGGGGGGGGGGGGGGGGGGGGGGGGGGGGGGGGGGGTGGGGGGGGGGGGGGGGGGGGGGGGGGGGGGGGGGGGGGGGGGGGGGGGGGGGGGGGGGGGGGGGGGGGGGGGGGGGGGGTGGGGGGGGGGGGGGGGGGGGGGGGGGGGGGGGGGGGGGGGGGGGGGGGGGGGGGGGGGGGGGGGGGGGGGGGGGGGGGGGGGGGGGGGGGGGGGGGGGGGGGGGGGGGGGGGGGGGGGGGGGGGGGGGGGGGGGGGGGGGGGGGGGGGGGGGGGGGGGGGGGGGGGGGGGGGGGGGGGGGGGGGGGGGGGGGGGGGGGGGGGGGGGGGGGGGGGGGGGGGGGGGGGGGGGGGGGGGGGGGGGGGGGGGGGGGGGGGGGGGGGGGGGGGGGGGGGGGGGGGGGGGGGGGGGGGGGGGGGGGGGGGGGGGGGGGGGGGGGGGGGGGGGGGGGGGGGCGGGGGGGGGGGGGGGTGGGGGGGGGGGGGGGGGGGGGGGGGGGGGGGGGGGGGGGGGGGGGGGGGGGGGGGGGGGGGGGGGGGGGGGGGGGGGGGGGGGGGGGGGGGGGGGGGGGGGGGGGGGGGGGGGGGGGGGGGGGGGGGGGGGGGGGGGGGGGGGGGGGGGGTGGGGGGGGGGGGGGGGGGGGGGGGGGGGGGGGGGGGGGGGGGGGGGGGGGGGGGGGGGGGGGGGGGGGGGGGGGGGGGTGGGGGGGGGGGGGGGGGGGGGGGGGGGGGGGGGGGGGGGGGGGGGGGGGGGGGGGGGGGGGGGGGGGGGGGGGGGTGGGGGGGGGGGGGGGGGGGGGGGGGGGGGGGGGGGGGGGGGGGGGGGGGGGGGGGGGGGGGGGGGGGGGGGGGGGGGGGGGGGGGGGGGGGGGGGGGGGGGGGGGGGGGGGGGGGGGGGGGGGGGGGGGGGGGGGGGGGGGGGGGGGGGGGGGGGGGGGGGGGGGGGGGGGGGGGGGGGGGGGGGGGGGGGGGGGGGGGGGGGGGGGGGGGGGGGGGGGGGGGGGGGGGGGGGGGGGGGGGGGGGGGGGGGGGGGGGGGGGGGGGGGGGGGGGGGGGGGGGGGGGGGGGGGGGGGGGGGGGGGGGGGGGGTGGGGGGGGGGGGGGGGGGGGGGGGGGGGGGGGGGGGGGGGGGGGGGGGGGGGGGGGGGGGGGGGGGGGGGGGGGGGGGGGGGGGGGGGGGGGGGGGGGGGGGGGGGGGGGGGGGGGGGGGGGGGGGGGGGGGGGGGGGGGGGGGGGGGGGTGGGGGGGGGGGGGGGGGGGGGGGGGGGGGGGGGGGGGGGGGGGGGGGGGGGGGGGGGGGGGGGGGGGGGGGGGGGGGGGGGGGGGGGGGGGGGGGGGGGGGGGGGGGGGGGGGGGGGGGGGGGGGGGGGGGGGGGGGGGGGGGGGGGGGGGGGGGGGGGGGGGGGGGGGGGGGGGGGGGGGGGGGGGGGGGGGGGGGGGGGGGGGGGGGGGGGGGGGGGGGGGGGGCGGGGGGGGTGGGGGGGGGGGGGGGGGGGGGGGGGGGGGGGGGGGGGGGGGGGGGGGGGGGGGGGGGGGGGGGGGGGGGGGGGGGGGGGGGGGGGGGGGGGGGGGGGGGGGGGGGGGGGGGGGGGGGGGGGGGGGGGGGGGGGGGGGGGGGGGGGGGGGGGGGGGGGGGGGGGGGGGGGGGGGGGGGGGGGGGGGGGGGGGGGGGGGGGGGGGGGGGGGGGGGGGGGGGGGGGGGGGGGGGGGGGGGGGGGGGGGGGGGGGGGGGGGGGGGGGGGGGGGGGGGGGGGGGGGGGGGGGGGGGGGGGGGGGGGGGGGGGGGGGGGGGGGGGGGGGGGGGTGGGGGGGGGGGGGGGGGGGGGGGGGGGGGGGGGGGGGGGGGGGGGGGGGGGGGGGGGGGGGGGGGGGGGGGGGGGGGGGGGGGGGGGGGGGGGGGGGGGGGGGGGGGGGGGGGGGGGGGGGGGGGGGGGGGGGGGGGGGGGGGGGGGGGGGGGGGGGGGGGGGGGGGGGGGGGGGGGGGGGGGGGGGGGGGGGGGGGGGGGGGGGGGGGGGGGGGGGGGGGGTGGGGGGGGGGGGGGGGGGGGGGGGGGGGGGGGGGGGGGGGGGGGGGGGGGGGGGGGGGGGGGGGGGGGGGGGGGGGGGGGGGGGGGGGGGGGGGGGGGGGGGGGGGGGGGGGGGGGGGGGGGGGGGGGGGGGGGGGGGGGGGGGGGGGGGGGGGGGGGGGGGGGGGGGGGGGGGTGGGGGGGGGGGGGGGGGGGGGGGGGGGGGGGGGGGGGGGGGGGGGGGGGGGGGGGTGGGGGGGGGGGGGGGGGGGGGGGGGGGGGGGGGGGGGGGGGGGGGGGGGGGGGGGGGGGGGGGGGGGGGGGGGGGGGGGGGGGGGGGGGGGGGGGGGGGGGGGGGGGGGGGGGGGGGGGGGGGGGGGGGGGGGGGGGGGGGGGGGGGGGGGGGGGGGGGGGGGGGGGGGGGGGGGGGGGGGGGGGGGGGGGGGGGGGGGGGGGGGGGGGGGGGGGGGGGCGGGTGGGGGGGGGGGGGGGGGGGGGGGGGGGGGGGGGGGGGGGGGGGGGGGGGGGGGGGGGGGGGGGGGGGGGGGGGGGGGGGGGGGGGGGGGGGGGGGGGGGGGGGGGGGGGGGGGGGGGGGGGGGGGGGGGGGGGGGGGGGGGGGGGGGGGGGGGGGGGGGGGGGGGGGGGGGGGGGGGCGGGGGGGGGGGGGGGGGGGGGGGGGGGGGGGGGGGGTGGGGGGGGGGGGGGGGGGGGGGGGGGGGGGGGGGGGGGGGGGGGGGGGGGGGGGGGGGGGGGGGGGGGGGGGGGGGGGGGGGGGGGGGGGGGGGGGGGGGGGTGGGGGGGGGGGGGGGGGGGGGGGGGGGGGGGGGGGGGGGGGGGGGGGGGGGGGGGGGGGGGGGGGGGGGGGGGGGGGGGGGGGGGGGGGGGGGGGGGGGGGGGGGGGGGGGGGGGGGGGGGGGGGGGGGGGGGGGGGGGGGGGGGGGGGGGGGGGGGGGGGGGGGGGGGGGGGGGGGGGGGGGGGGGGGGGGGGGGGGGGGGGGGGGGGGGGGGGGGGGGGGGGGGGGGGGGGGGGGGGGGGGGGGGGGGGGGGGGGGGGGGGGGGGGGGGGGGGGGGGGGGGGGGGGGGGGGGGGGGGGGGGGGGGGGGGGGGGGGGGGGGGGGGGGGGGGGGGGGGGGGGGGGGGGGGGGGGGGGGGGGGGGGGGGGGGGGGGGGGGGGGGGTGGGGGGGGGGGGGGGGGGGGGGGGTGGGGGGGGGGGGGGGGGGGGGGGGGGGGGGGGGGGGGGGGGGGGGGGGGGGGGGGGGGGGGGGGGGGGGGGGGGGGGGGGGGGGGGTGGGGGGGGGGGGGGGGGGGGGGGGGGGGGGGGGGGGGGGGGGGGGGGGGGGGGGGGGGGGGGGGGGGGGGGGGGGGGGGGGGGGGGGGGGGGGGGGGGGGGGGGGGGGGGGGGGGGGGGGGGGGGGGGGGGGGGGGGGGGGGGGGGGGGGGGGGGGGGGGGGGGGGGGGGGGGGGGGGGGGGGGGGGGGGGGGGGGGGGGGGGGGGGGGGGGGGGGGGGGGGGGGGGGGGGGGGGGGGGGGTGGGGGGGGGGGGGGGGGGGGGGGGGGGGGGGGGGGGGGGGGGGGGGGGGGGGGGGGGGGGGTGGGGGGGGGGGGGGGGGGGGGGGGGGGGGGGGGGGGGGGGGGGGGGGGGGGGGGGTGGGGGGGGGGGGGGGGGGGGGGGGGGGGGGGGGGGGGGGGGGGGGGGGGGGGGGGGGGGGGGGGGGGGGGGGGGGGGGGGGGGGGGGGGGTGGGGGGGGGGGGGGGGGGGGGGGGGGGGGGGGGGGGGGGGGGGGGGGGGGGGGGGGGGGGGGGGGGGGGGGGGGGGGGGGGGGGGGGGGGGGGGGGGGGGGGGGGGGGGGGGGGGGGGGGGGGGGGGGGGGTGGGGGGGGGGGGGGGGGGGGGGGGGGGGGGGGGGTGGGGGGGGGGGGGGGGGGGGGGGGGGGGGGGGGGGGGGGGGGGGGGGGGGGGGGGGGGGGGGGGGGGGGGGGGGGGGGGGGGGGGGGGGGGGGGGGGGGGGGGGGGGGGGGGGGTGGGGGGGGGGGGGGGGGGGGGGGGGGGGGGGGGGGGGGGGGGGGGGGGGGGGGGGGGGGGGGGGGGGGGGGGGGGGGGGGGGGGGGGGGGGGGGGGGGGGGGGGGGGGGGGGGGGGGGGGGGGGGGGGGGTGGGGGGGGGGGGGGGGGGGGGGGGGTGGGGGGGGGGGGGGGGGGGGGGGGGGGGGGGGGGGGGGGGGGGGGGGGGGGGGGGGGGGGGGGGGGGGGGGGGGGGGGGGGGGGGGGGGGGGGGGGGGGGGGGGGGGGGGGGGGGGGGGGGGGGGGGGGGGGGGGGGGGGGGGGGGTGGGGGGGGGGGGGGGGGGGGGGGGGGGGGGGGGGGGGGGGGGGGGGGGGGGGGGGGGGGGGGGGGGGGGGGGGGGGGGGGGGGGGGGGGGGGGGGGGGGGGGGGGGGGGGGGGGGGGGGGGGGGGGGGGGGGGGGGGGGGGGGGGGGGGGGGGGGGGGGGGGGGGGGGGGGGGGGGGGGGGGGGGGGGGGGGGGTGGGGGGGGGGGGGGGGGGGGGGGGGGGGGGGGGGGGGGGGGGGGGGGGGGGGGGGGGGGGGGGGGGGGGGGGGGGGGGGGGGGGGGGGGGGGGGGGGGGGGGGGGGGGGGGGGGGGGGGGGGGGGGGGGGGGGGGGGGGGGGGGGGGGGGGGGGGGGGGGGGGGGGGGGGGGGGGGGGGGGGGGGGGGGGGGGGGGGGGGGGGGGGGGGGGGGGGGGGGGGGGGGGGGGGGGGGGGGGGGGGGGGGGGGGGGGGGGGGGGGGGGGGGGGGGGGGGGGGGGGGGGGGGGGGGGGGGGGGGGGGGGGGGGGGGGGGGGGGGGGGGGGGGGGGGGGGGGGGGGGGGGGGGGGGGGGGGGGGGGGGGGTGGGGGGGGGGGGGGGGGGGGGGGGTGGGGGGGGGGGGGGGGGGGGGGGGGGGGGGGGGGGGGGGGGGGGGGGGGGGGGGGGGGGGGGGGGGGGGGGGGGGGGGGGGGGGGGGGGGGGGGGGGGGGGGGGGGGGGGGGGGGGGGGGGGTGGGGGGGGGGGGGGGGGGGGGGGGGGGGGGGGGGGGGGGGGGGGGGGGGGGGGGGGGGGGGGGGGGGGGGGGGGGGGGGGGGGGGGGGGGGGGGGGGGGGGGGGGGGGGGGGGGGGGGGGGGGGGGGGGGGGGGGGGGGGGGGGGGGGGGGGGGGGGGGGGGGGGGGGGGGGTGGGGGGGGGGGGGGGGGGGGGGGGGGGGGGGGGGGGGGGGGGGGGGGGGGGGGGGGGGGGGGGGGGGGGGGGGGGGGGGGGGGGGGGGGGGGGGGGGGGGGGGGGGGGGGGGGGGGGGGGGGGGGGGGGGGGGGGGGGGGGGGGGGGGGGGGGGGGGGGGTGGGGGGGGGTGGGGGGGGGGGGGGGGTGGGGGGGGGGGGGGGGGGGGGGGGGGGGGGGGGGGGGGGGGGGGGGGGGGGGGGGGGGGGGGGGGGGGGGGGGGGGGGGGGGGGGGGGGGGGGGGGGGGGGGGGGGGGGGGTGGGGGGGGGGGGGGGGGGGGGGGGGGGGGGGGGGGGGGGGGGGGGGGGGGGGGGGGGGGGGGGGGGGGGGGGGGGGGGGGGGGGGGGGGGGGGGGGGGGGGGGGGGGGGGGGGGGGGGGGGGTGGGGGGGGGGGGGGGGGGGGGGGGGGGGGGGGGGGGGGGGGGGGGGGGGGGGGGGGGGGGGGGGGGGGGGGGGGGGGGGGGGGGGGGGGGGGGGGGGGGGGGGGGGGGGGGGGGGGGGGGGGGGGGGGGGGGGGGGGGGGGGGGGGGGGGGGGGGGGGGGGGGGGGGGGGGGGGGGGGGGGGGGGGGGGGGGGGGGGGGGGGGGGGGGGGGGGGGGGGGGGGGGGGGGGGGGGGGGGGGGGTGGGGGGGGGGGGGGGGGGGGGGGGGGGGGGGGGGGGGGGGGGGGGGGGGGGGGGGGGGGGGGGGGGGGGGGGGGGGGGGGGGGGGGGGGGGGGGGGGGGGGGGGGGTGGGGGGGGGGGGGGGGGGGGGGGGGGGGGTGGGGGGGGGGGGGGGGGGGGGGGGGGGTGGGGGGGGGGGGGGGGGGGGGGGGGGGGGGGGGGGGGGGGGGGGGGGGGGGGGGGGGGGGGGGGGGGGGGGGGGGGGGGGGGGGGGGGGGGGGGGGGGGGGGGGGGGGGGGGGGGGGGGGGGGGGGGGGGGGGGGGGGGGGGGGGGGGGGGGGGGGGGGGGGGGGGGGGGGGGGGGGGGGGGGGGGGGGGGGGGGGGGGGGGGGGTGGGGGGGGGGGGGGGGGGGGGGGGGGGGGGGGGGGGGGGGGGGGGGGGGGGGGGGGGGGGGGGGGGGGGGGGGGGGGGGGGGGGGGGGGGGGGGGGGGGGGGGGGGGGGGGGGGGGGGGGGGGGGGGGGGGGGGGGGGGGGGGGGGGGGGGGGGGGGGGGGGGGGGGGGGGGGGGGGGGGGGGGGGGGGGGGGGGGGGGGGGGGGGGGGGGGGGGGGGGGGGTGGGGGGGGGGGGGGGGGGGGGGGGTGGGGGGGGGGGGGGGGGGGGGGGGGGGGGGGGGGGGGGGGGGGGGGGGGGGGGGGGGGGGGGGGGGGGGGGGGGGGGGGGGGGGGGGGGGGGGGGGGGGGGGGGGGGGGGGGGGGGGTGGGGGGGGGGGGGGGGGGGGGGGGGGGGGGGGGGGGGGGGGGGGGGGGGGGGGGGGGGGGGGGGGGGGGGGGGGGGGGGGGGGGGGGGGGGGGGGGGGGGGGGGGGGGGGGGGGGGGGGGGGGGGGGGGGGGGGGGGGGGGGGGGGGGGGGGGGGGGGGGGGGGGGGGGGGGGGGGGGGGGGGGGGGGGGGGGGGTGGGGGGGGGGGGGGGGGTGGGGGGGGGGGGGGGGGGGGGGGGGGGGGGGGGGGGGGGGGGGGGGGGGGGGGGGGGGGGGGGGTGGGGGGGGGGGGGGGGGGGGGGGGGGGGGGGGGGGGGGGGGGGGGGGGGGGGGGGGGGGGGGGGGGGGGGGGGGGGGGGGGGGGGGGGGGGGGGGGGGGGGGGGGGGGGGGGGGGGGGGGGGGGGGGGGGGGGGGGGGGGGGGGGGGGGGGGGCAATAGT